>NC_133122.1:120145362-120170362 GCF_033568475.1 Henckelia pumila | reverse complement strand
GATACCTAGGGAATCATGGGGCGATGTTGCTAGGCGCTTTACCATGATTCGTTGGGCAAGTCGGAAATCGTTGTTCCGAGTCACAAGGAGTTGTGAGCCCACGACTAGCTGTATCCCTGAACCATTGAGGGTCACACAGTGTAATGGAGTTTTAATCCCCGTTGAGATAGTTAAATTTAAAGAGTTAAATTTAATGAATAAAGAAGTTGGACTTCTTAAATAAGAGTAAGGGAGTAGGATTTCCTAAAATGACATAGGGATGTACATTTTTGGAAACCACTGAATTCGGATTCAGGAAAATTTATCTTGACTTTAAAATGTGCAGAAATGGTTTCTGTGCACATTGGTAAAATCGGTTTATCAATCGGAGTCACGATGAATTTTATATTAATTTCTGAACATGCGAGCTTTGCTTGTCGGGCCTCAACTTATGACTAATGGGTCCTAAGGTGTTATTGGCCTGCATTATAAATAAGTTATTGCAGTACAGAAATTACACACAGTTGGTCATAATTTTGAGAGACAGTTTTCGAAAAAAAACCCTAGCTCTCTCTAGAAATTCGGCCGCCCCTCCCTCTCTCTGTCAGAGATTTTCCGGTCTGTGATTTTGAATTGCAGACAGGATTAGCGAATCAAATTCGTTATTCTCTTCGCAGAAAACTTCTGATAGATTTTCTAGTGCAATCTATCAGAGGGATTAAACCTCCATTCGTGGACCTGATTGAAGGAAAGCTTGTTCATCAGTTCTAGGGAGATACAAGAAGCGCAGAGAAATATGTGTGGTGTCCAATAATCTCGCTTCGAGATTGAAGGTAAAATTTAATAATAGTTATTTAATTTTACACACACAAATAATTTAATCGTATGGTTGATACCCACACTATGGAATTGTTCCATACTAAAAATTTTAAACTTCCGCTGCACCGGGTATCAATCGTGATTGATCTGAACGCCAGTTACCCAACAGTGGTATCAGAGCCAGGTTGCTCAGATCAAACGATTAAATTAATTGATTGTACAAAAATTTTTGAGTCTTGGTTTTTTAAAACAAAATAAATATTTTAAATAAAAAAAAAAAAATTTTTTTCGGGCAAAACCCGGGCAGCGATTGGATCGCTGCCCGGTGGGGCAGCGACGGTCGCTGCCCCAGGCGGCGCACGGCGCCGCCCAAAGGGGGCGCACAGCGCCGCCCAGGGGCGGCGCCAGGCGCCGCCAGGACAGCGATTGTCGCTGCCCTAAAGGGGCAGCCGGGCTGCCCCGGCCCGCGCCCACGGGTGCGGGCCGGCCCGGGAGTGTCCCGGGCGGCCCGCGGGAAAAATTATTTTTTTTATTTAAATTAATTTTAATGTGTTAAAATTTTATTTTTGGTCCGGTCAAAAATTGTTTTTGATTGGTTCACGAGGCATCGGATCGAATTGTTCGAGTCCGAAAATTTTAAAATTGATTTTTGGATAAATTTGAATTTTTGGAAAATTTTAATATTTTATCCTTAAATTGAATTTTGAAATCAATTATTTTTGGTACAATTGATGATAAGATTTGATCTTATGTATATATTAAGTAAAATATGATTTTATCTATAAAATTAGATTCTGTCGATAAAATATGATTTTATTTAATAAAAGGTAAAATATGATTTTATATGTAAAATATGATTTTATATATAAAATATGATTTTATCCTGTTTAAATTTAAATTGCCATATGCATGATATCCAATAAATTAATTTTGAATTAAATGTTATTGGATAAGGATGATCGATTGTCATGACCAATTTTGTAGGTGTATGTTAGGAATTTACATTTGTTTTATTGTTGTTGGTTTTATTAATGGGCCTGGTTTATGGCCCAATATGAATGTCATATGTAATAAAAGTGGGCTTGGTTTATGGCCCGTTCCCACCCCTAAAATGTATCCCCTACTTGTCATTGCTATTTATTGTAAATACATTAGATTTAGTGGGAGATCAAAATTTGAAGATGGTGGGCCCAGCAGACAATAAAGACGAAGAAATGTAAATTGGAAGCTAATGTAATAGGATTGCATTGCATACTGCATATTACCTAGGATTGGACTAAGACTCGTGATTGGCAACCACAAGTCAATTAGAAATGGAATCGATCATCCTATATATAATATATGATATTATGATTGTATGCATGTTTTAGACATAATTGTATGAATCCGGCAAGCATACAATAAATTGAAAAATGATGAGACAAATTTTCATAATTAAAAATCCCTCATTTTAAATATGATTTAAAATTGATATCAAGATAAATAAAGGAAATTTAAATTTGTTTAAATGTTCCTACCTTCCATCAAAGGTCAATGTATGTGATGATACCCGCGGATACGGTCCGGCTCATATTATTGGGTGGGCCCGTCCATCGGAAAACTGTACATTGGATCGACACATGTTGTAAGTTGGGTGGAACTCCCATGGGATCAGCTCATATTATTGGGGGATCCACATGGCGACCGTTCATCACAACTTAATATTGATGGGTCATCTTGACATGTCACTATAAACGGCGTCATATTATTGGGCCCTTATTGGACATGAGGTAAATACATGGGGGTTGCTTTGGAAGCAATTGGGCTCTACCTTTTGAGAATTATGGTTGGCTGATATTATTCGGGACCATAAGTTTGTCAATTGGACTCCATGTTCTCACTAAGGAAAAGTTTCCCGTTTTCACTAGAGGGTAGTGAAATCGTTAAAATAGTGGGAGTGAGATTCATAAAATTAAATTCGCCTATTTTATGTCTTAGTAAATTGCTTAAACAATCATTGATATATGTCTGTTTTTCTTTTCAGTATTTCATACAATGAATTCGCGTAATCCATTATTCTCGATCCTCGAACAAAACAAGTTGACTGGCGCAAACTATACGGAATGGTTCCGGAAGTTGAAGATTGTCTTGACTTCGGAGAAGATGCTCTACGTGTTAGAGAAATCACCTCCGAAGGAAGCACCAGCTGACGTAAGTCCAGAGGAATTGGCCAAACTTGATGCATGGTGGGACCATGACATCAAGACCAAATGCTATATGCAAGCCTCGATGTCTGATGAACTCCAGAGGCGATTTGAGGACACCGTGAATGCTGCTGACATTCACGCTCAACTCAAGGAACTTTTTGGGGCTCAATCGAGGGCTAAAAGGTTCGCTACTGTTAAGGAGCTAATGACGTGTCGCATGCGTGAAGGGACTTCGGTCCGTGATCATGGGGTACGAGTGATTTGGCTCATACAGAAGTTAGCAACTCTTGATTTGGTGTTGGAGCATGAACTCAACGTGGATTTACTGCTTCTGTCTCTTCCTTCTTCGTTTGACGGTTTTGTGGTAAATTTTAATATGAACAAGATAGAGGCCACCCTTGAAGAGATGGTCAATATGCTTGTGACATATGAATCCACACTAAAGAAGGATAAACCAGCTTTCTTGGTGGGCTCCTCATCTTCTGCTAAGAAGGGGCCTAGTACGAAGGGTAAGAAACGTTCTGCCCCACCCAAGAAAGTCGAACCCGAGAAGAAGCACAAGACAAAGGCTTCAAACAATGGAAAATCCAAGGATGTTTGCCATTACTGCAAGAAGCCCGGTCATTGGAAGCGCAACTGCAAAGAATATCTAGAGCAGTTGGGAACTGCAAAGGGTATGTTCTATATTGAAATAAACATTTCACTTAATACTACTTCTTGGGTATTGGATACCGGATGTGGATCTCACATTTGCAATGATTTGCAGGTGATGACAAGAAGTCGCAGGCTTAGAATGGGTGAGACCCAGCTGAGGCTCGGGAATGGTTCCAGAGTTGAAGCTACAGCCATTGAAGATGTTTGTTTAATTTTGCAGAATGGTTTTAAGTTATTTTTAAGAGATGTTTTATTTGTTCCGGATTTAATTAAAAACATTATTTCTGTTTCTATGCTAGATAGAGATGGTTATTCTTGCAATTTTGTGAATGGAATTTGCAATATTTACAAGAATGAATCTTTGATTGGAAATGGACAACTTGAAAACGATCTATACAACTTAAAACTAAAAGACGTTCCAATAAATTATGTTGATAAACCGGCGACAACAAACAAAAGGAAAATCGATAGTCAAAACCCGGCAAACCTTTGGCACGCTAGACTAGGTCATATTTCCTCAAGGAGGATGAACAAGCTAGTGGGAGAGGGCATGTTTGATATGTCTGATATTAACTCTCTACCTACTTGTGAATCCTGCCTAAAAGGAAAAATGACTAAATCTCCTTTTAAGGGGAAACCTGAGCGTAGTCAAAATCTGTTGGATTTGATCCATACAGATGTTTGTGGTCCATTTAGAGTTGGGACTCAACATGGCCACACCTACTTCATTACCTTTACTGATGATTATTCAAGGTATGGGTATTTATATTTAATGAAATATAAGTATGAAGCATTTGAAAAGTTCAAAGAATTCAAGGCTGAAGTAGAAAATAAGCTAGGTAAAAGTATTAAAGCACTTCGATCGGATCGAGGTGGAGAATACTTAAGTACCGATTTTTTGGACTATCTAAAAGAGAATGGGATTCTCTCTCAGTGGACTCCTCCTATGACACCACAGCTTAATGGTGTATCGGAGCGTCGTAATCGAACTTTGTTGGACATGGTTCAATCCATGATGAGCTTCACTGAGCTTCCACCTTCGTTTTGGGGCTATGCGCTTGAAACGGCGGTATTGTTGTTGAACAACGACCACACTAAAGCAGTGGACAAAACACCATACGAGTTATGGAATGGCAAAGCTCCTAAGTATTCGTACTTAAGGATTTGGGGATGTCCTGCTTACGTGAAGCAGACAGTGGGAGATAAGTTGGATAGTCGATCCAGCTTATGTTATTTTGTAGGGTATCCGAAGAATTCAATCGGATATTATTTCTATTATCCTGCTGAAACAAAGGTGTTTGTTTCTAGGAATGCCACCTTCTTGGAGAAGGAGTTCTTATTGGATAAGAAAGGCGAGATGATGGAACTCGAAGAAGTTCGAGAAGAACCCGAAATACAAAATAACGATCCTATGCCTCAGGAACCATTACTGGACACGCCTGAACCTAGAAGATCCGAGAGGACTTCTAGACCTCCTGTTCGATATGGTCTTCTTCTTGAAGGGGATCAAGATGAACCCGACATTGGATGTGATCCAAGAAACTTCAAGGAAGCAATTTCTGATGCGGATTCAAATTTATGGCTTGAAGCTATGCAGTCTGAATTGGATTCAATGCATACAAACCAAGTTTGGTCTTTAGTAGATCCTCCTGATGGAATTGTTCCAATAGGGTGTAAATGGATCTACAAGAGAAATCTTGGGCCTGATGGTAAGGTATTGACCTACAAGGCGCGATTGGTGGCGAAAGGTTACACTCAAAGACAAGGAGTTGACTATGATGAAACCTTTTCACCAGTTGCAATGTTCAAGTCCATAAGAATCCTTATTGCCATAGCTGCATGGTATGACTATGAGATATGGCAAATGGATGTGAAGACTGCTTTTCTTAATGGAGACATTAAGGAAGAAATCTATATGAAGCAGCCGGAGGGGTTCACATCCATGGGAAGCGAGCATAAGGTATGCAAGCTTCAGAGATCAATTTATGGTCTAAAACAAGCATCAAGAAGTTGGAACCAGAAATTTGATGAAACAATAAAAGATTTTGGTTTCATCAAGAACCCGGAGGAACCGTGCGTGTACAAGAAAGTAGTTAAGGATGCTGTGACATTCTTAGTACTTTATGTTGATGACATCCTACTCATTGGGAATGATGTAGGGATGTTATAGTCAACAAAGATATGGTTATCAGGTAGATTCTCGATGAAGGATTTGGGTGAGGCATCCTACATTCTTGGGATACAGATCTATAGAGATAGATCTAAGAGAATGATAGGACTCACTCAATCAACCTACATCGACACCATATTGAAACGGTTTTCAATGGATGGGTCCAAGAGAGGACATCTACCCATGTGTCATGGAGTTTCTTTATCCAAGTCTATGTGTCCCAAGACTGATGCAGAGATAGAGAATATGACACATGTACCATATGCGTCAGCTATAGGTAGTATCATGTATGGGATGATATCTACCAGACCGGATGTAGCATTTGCTCTGCGTGTCACGAGCAGATATCAGGCTAATCCTGGTCAAATGCATTGGAAAGCCGTGAAGGACATTCTTAAGTACTTACGAAGGACTAAGAATATGTTCATGGTATATGGAGGACGAGATCTGAAATTGGAAGGCAATACCGACTCTAGCTTCCAAAGTGACGTGGATGACTCGAAGTCAACCTCTGGATTTGTGTTCATGCTCAATGGCGGTGCTGTCTCTTGGAAGAGTTCCAAGCAGGACACCACAGCGGATTCCACCACTGAGGCTGAATACATTGCAGCGTCAGCTGCTGCTAAAGAGGCCGTTTGGATGAGGAAGTTCGTCCAAGAGTTGGGCGTCATTCCTGAATTTGTTGGTCCAGTCCCGGTGTACTGTGACAACACGGGTGCCGTTGCTCAAGCAAAGGAACCAAGGTCTCATCAAAGATCCAAACACGTACTGAGGAAATACCACATCATCCGGGAGATTGTGGAAAGAGCAGACATCACTGTCGAACGAGTGGCCTCTGCAGACAATATCGCTGATCCGCTTACTAAGCCCTTGCCAGGACCATTGTTTGACAAACATCGCGAAGCAATGAGTCTACGTAGTATGACTAGTTGGCTATAGGGCAAGTGGGAGATTGAAAGAGTGGGTGCCCAGTGAGCCAACTTGTGGCTATGGGCTTTGATGACTCTTTGTACAAACGATCTTTTGTTTAATGTAATTTACACTTTTATTAATGGCAATGACTTTATCTTTCTTCATATTTTTATATTATGATATACTATTGTTGTTTTGATAAAGACCTTGAATATACTATAGTGTATGTAAGATGTGGTAGAACATGGGGATGTCTATCATGAAATACATCTTATAGTCACTGTATATTCTAAACTGTTCCTAGTCGATTGAGCCGTCCGATAATAAGGATAAGGATCGCTCGAGTTTGAGACTAGCTTTGCGATGCGGAGTACCACGTTTCATTGGTAGGGAACATGGAGATGTTCGAAGCATGCAAATGGATATTCATAGGATGAATAATCGAACTACCCTATCCGGACTTTCCAAGTGGTTATCACTTATCGAGTGGATAAAGTCCGCGGTTTTGGTTGTACACCATTAGTCCTTACTACTTGAAACATCATGGAGACTCTATATGCTAGTACTGTGCTTTGACTCGTTTAGCGACTCTATGGGGGTCATCAGGTGTCGGGATTGGGTACAGTTACAACACATATAGGAGTCGATGCATTGTTGTCAAGGATTCACCACATACTTGCGAGTGTGGATATCCTATGCGATCTGAGGAGATATTAGTGTGACGAATCTCTGGCCAGAGTACTTGATGTGATTTAAGAAATGGTTTCTTAGTAGCACATGCGATGTCACTAATTTGATCTTCAAGATGTATTGCATAGTTATCGAATCTTGAGCGACTCTCGATATACCAATGGTTGTTGATTCGATCGGGATATATGGATGAAGGGACCGTACTGTACGCTAACCAAAATCTACTGGTTCTTGTAGGCACTATCAGTGATACCTAGGGAATCATGGGGCGATGTTGCTAGGCGCTTTACCATGATTCGTTGGGCAAGTCGGAAATCGTTGTTCCGAGTCACAAGGAGTTGTGAGCCCACGGCTAGCTGTATCCCTGAACCATTGAGGGTCACACAGTGTAATGGAGTTTTAATCCCCGTTGAGATAGTTAAATTTAAAGAGTTAAATTTAATGAATAAAGAAGTTGGACTTCTTAAATAAGAGTAAGGGAGTAGGATTTCCTAAAATGACATAGGGATGTACATTTTTGGAAACCACTGAATTCGGATTCAGGAAAATTTATCTTGACTTTAAAATGTGCAGAAATGGTTTCTGTGCACATTGGTAAAATCGGTTTATCAATCGGAGTCACGATGAATTTTATATTAATTTCTGAACATGCGGGCTTTGCTTGTCGGGCCTCAACTTATGACTAATGGGCCCTAAGGTGTTAGTGGCCTGCATTATAAATAAGTTATTGCAGTACAAAAATTACACACAGTTGGTCATAATTTTGAGAGACAGTTTTCGAAAAAAAACCCTAGCTCTCTCTAGAAATTCGGCCGCCCCTCCCTCTCTCTGTCAGAGATTTTCCGGTCTGTGATTTTGAATTGCAGACAGGATTAGCGAATCAAATTCGTTATTCTCTTCGCAAAAAACTTCTGATAGATTTTCTAGTGCAATCTATCAGAGGGATTAAACCTCCATTCGTGGACCTAATTGAAGGAAAGCTTGTTCATCAGTTCCAGGGAGATACAAGAAGCGCAGAGAAATCTGTGTGGTGTCCAATAATCTCGCTTCGAGATTGAAGGTAAAATTTAATAATAGTTATTTAATTTTACACACACAAATAATTTAATCGTATGGTTGATACCCACACTATGGAATTGTTCCATACTAAAAATTTTAAACTTCCGCTGCACCGGGTATCAATCGTGATTGATCTGAACGCCAGTTACCCAACACCTAGGTATCACTGATAGTGCCTGCAAGAACCAATAGATTTTGGTTAGCGTACAGTACGGTCCCTTCATCCAAATATCCCGATCGAATCAACAACCATTGGTAAATCGAGAGTCGTTCTAGATTCGATAACTATGCAATACATCTTGAAGATCAAATAGTGACATCGCATGTGGTACTAAGAAACCATTTCTTAAAACACATCATGTACTCTGGCCAGAGATTCGTCACACTAATATCTCCTCAGATTGCATAGGATATCCACACTCGCAAGTATGTGGTGAATCCTTGACAACAAAGCATCGACTCCTATATGTGTTGTAACTGTATCCAATCCCGACACCTTATGACCCCAATAGAGTCGGTAAACGAGTCAAAGCACAGTACTAGCATATAGAGTCTCAATGATGTTTTAAGTAGTAAGGACTAATGGTGTACAACCAAAACCGCGGACTTTATCCACTCGATAAGTGATAACCACTTGGAAAGTCCGGATAGGGTAGTTCGATCATTCATCGTATGAATATCCATTTGCATGCTTCGAACATCTCTATGTTCCTTACCAATGAAACGTGGTACTCTGCATCGCAAATGCTAGTCTGAAACTCGAGCGATCCTTATCCTTATTATCGGACGGCTCAATCGACTAGGAACAGTTTAGAATATACAGTGACTATAAGATGTGTTTCATGATAGACATCTCCATGTTCTACCACATCTTACATACACTATAGTATATTCAAGGTCTTTATCAAAACAACAATAGTATATCACAATATAACAATATGAAGAAAGATAAAGTCATTGCCATTAATAAAAGTGTAAATTATATTAAACAAAAGATTGTTTATACAAAGAGTCATCAAAGCCCTTAGCCACAAGTTGGCTCACCGGGCACCCACTCTTTCAAAATGTACGGTTGTCTGTCTTTGGTTAAGAATTTACCATTGGCAACAAGCCAAAAGACAACTCTATGTTTGGGAAGAATGTACGGTCTCCAAACAAATGGCTTCCAAGGCCACCTCCTCTGGCCTGAAAAGAAGCTGTGATATAACTGAACTAGCCCATCTTTCTTGCCAAACCAAATCTCCAGCTGAGCAGCCGCCCCTTCCCAATCACCAAACTTAAGCGCCAGTTCATCTCGAATGTCCACTAGTTTCTTAATAAGATTGGTATCATCCTTTCTGACAGTCCAATCCTTGACATTATCCCAATAATAGTGGTTAATCCATTTCACCCACAAAGAATCCTTTTTGTTATGGATGTCCCAAAGCGTTTTCGCAAGCAACGTCTTATTCCAAATTCTCAAATCTCGAAGCCCCAACCCCTCATCATTAATAGGGGAACAAACCTTACGCCAGGATATTGGGGGGTGCTTACTTGTCCACATAAAACTTCTGCAAGTCTTTTCAATCTTGTCTATAACCCCACACGAAATTGGAAAGACTGAAAGCCAAAAGCATTCCACTCCCTGGACGACAGATCGAAGTAACTCCAAATTTCCAGCATAGGAAAGAGTATGTCTAGGCCAAGCAGCTACTTTCCTGGCAATGGTGTCCACCAACCCACTAAAATCTCTTTCTGTCAGACGCCCTGCTGCCAACGGAATTCCCAAGTAGCGAAAAGGGAATGAGCCCTCCTGATAGCCACTCATCCTAATGATTTCCCTTCTAACCGGCTCTTTAACCGCAACCAAGAAAATATTGGACTTCAATGCATTAGCCCGGAGCCCCGCTGTCTTTCCAAATTTGTCCACACAGTCCAATAAGATCTTAACGCTTTGAGTTTCACCTTTAGCTAGGATAAGTAGATCATGAGCATAAACCAAATGAGTGATACTCAAAGCCTCACATTTGGGGTGAAATTGAAAATCTGGTAGTCTAGATGCTTGTAGCAAGGATCTCGAAAGCATTTCCATGCAGATGGCAAACAGAAAGGGAGAAAGAGGATCTCCCTATCGCAGGCCCCTGGCACCCTTAAAGAATCCATTTAATTGACCCCCAAAGGATATAGAAAACGAGGTCGTGCTCACACACTCCATAATCCATGACACAAACAGAGGTGGGAAATTAAGATGGCGAAGAGCATCTTGAAAGAGTGGGTGCCCGGTGAGCCAACTTGTGGCTAAGGGCTTTGATGACTCTTTGTATAAACAATCTTTTGTTTAATATAATTTACACTTTTATTAATGGCAATGACTTTATCTTTCTTCATATTGTTATATTGTGATATACTATTGTTGTTTTGATAAAGACATTGAATATACTATAGTGTATGTAAGATGTGGTAGAACATGGGGATGTCTATCATGAAACACATCTTATAGTCACTGTATATTCTAAACTGTTCCTAGTCAATTGAGCCGTCCGATAATAAGGATAAGGATCGCTCGAGTTTGAGACTAGCATTTGCGATGCAGAGTACCACGTTTCATTGGTAAGGAACATAGAGATGTTCGAAGCATGCAAATGGATATTCATACGATGAATGATCGAACTACCCTATCCGGACTTTCCAAGTGGTTATCACTTATCGAGTGGATAAAGTCCGCGGTTTTGGTTGTACACCATTAGTCCTTACTACTTGAAACATCATTGAGACTATATATGCTAGTACTGTGCTTTGACTCGTTTACCGACTCTATTGGGGTCATCAGGTGTCGGGATTGGGTACAGTTACAACACCTATAGGAGTCGATGCTTTGTTGTCAAAGATTCACCACATACTTGCGAGTGTGGATATCCTATCAATCTGAGGAGATATTAGTGTGACGAATCTCTGGCCAGAGTACATGATGTGATTTAAGAAATGGTTTCTTAGTAGCACATGCGATGTCACTATTTGATCTTCAAGATGTATTGCATAGTTGTCGAATCTCGAACGACTCTCGATATACCAATGGTTGTTGATTCGATCGGGATATATGGATGAAGGGACCGTACTGTACGCTAACCAAAATCTATTGGTTCTTGATGGCACTATCAGTGATACCTAGAGAATCATGGGGCGATGTTGCTAGGCGCTCATACCATGATTCGATGGGCAAGTCGGAAATTGTTGTTCCGAGTCACAAGGAGTTGTGAGCCCACGGCTAGCTGTATCCCTGAACCATTGAGGGTCACACAGAGTAATGGATTTTTAATCCCAGTTGAGATAGTTAAATTTAAAGAGTTAAATTTAATGAACGAAGAAGTTGGACTTCTTGTTTAAGAGTGGAGGAGTAAGATTTCCTAAAATGACATAGGGATGGGCATTTTTGGAAATCACTGAATTGGGATTCAGAAAAATTTATCTTGACTTTAAAAGGTGCAGAAATGGTTTCTGTGCACATTGGTGAAATCGGTTTATCAATCGGAGTCATGATGAATTTTATATTAATTTCTGAACATGCGGGCTTTGCTTGTCGGGCTTGAACTTATGACTTATGGGCCCTAAGCTGTTAGCGGCCTACATTATAAAAAAGTTAGTGCAGTACAGAAATTACAGACAACAGGTCACAAAATTTTCGAAAAACCCTAGTATTTTTCCTCTAAAGTGGCCGCCCCCTTTTCCCCTCTGCTCGATAAAATCCAGTATGTGAATTTTGAATTACAGTCTGGTTTAACGGATCAAATTCGTTAATCTCTTAGTAGAAACTTCTGATAGATTTTCTAGTGCAATCTATCAGAGAGATTAAATATCCGTTCGTGGACCTGATTGAAGAACAGTTCATCCATCAGTTCCAGGGATATACAACAAGAGCAGAGCAATCTGTTGGTTTCCATAATCTCGCTTCGAGATTGGAGGTAAAAATTTATAATTGTTATTTAATTTTTACACACACAATTTAATCGTAAGGTTGATACCCATTATGGAATCGTTCCATATAAAATTTTAAACTTCCGCTGCACCGGGTATCAATCCTGATTGATCCGATCGTCGCGTTCTCCAACAGTGGTATCAGAGCCAGGTTGCTCAGATCAAGCGATTAAATTAAACTTCCGCACGGCGCTGCCCAGGGCAGCGATCGTCGCTGCCCTAGGGGCAGCCGGGTTTCCCGGCCCGAGCCCTATGGGGCGCGGGCAGACCGGGAATGTCCCGGGTGGCCCGCGGAAAAATTAATTTTTTAATTTTTAAATTAAATTTTAATATGTTAAAATTTTATTTTTGGTCCGATCGAAAATTGTTTTTGATTGGTCCACGAGGCGTCGGATTGAATTGTTCGAGTCCGAAAATTTTAAAATTGATTTTTGGATAAATTTGAATTTTTGGAAAATTTAAATATTTTATCCGTTAAATTGAATTTTGAAATTAATTATTTTTGGTACAATTGATGATAAGATATGATCTTATGGATATATTGATTAAAATATGATTTTATGTATAAAATTGGATTTTATAGATAAAATATGATTTTATTTGATAAAAAGATAAAATATGATTTTGTATGTAAAATAAGATTTTATATATGAAATATGATTTTATCCTTTTAAATTTAAATTGCCATTGCATGTTATCCAATAAATTAATTTTGAATTAAATGTTATTGGATAAGGATGATCGATTGCCATGACCAATTTTGTAGGTGTATGTTAGAATTTACATTTGTTTTTATTGTTGTTGGATTTATTAATGGGCCTGGTTTATGGCCCAATATGAATTGTCATATGTAATAAAAGTGGGCTTGGTTTATGGCCCGTTCCCACCCCTTAAAAATGTATCCCCTACTTGTCATTGTTATTTATTGTAAATACATTACATTTAGTGGGAGATGAAGATTTGAAGATGGAGGTGGGCCCAGCAGACAATAAAGACAGAAGAAATGTAAATTGGAAGCAAAATGTAATAGGATTGCATTGCATACTGCATATTACCTAGGATTGGACTAAGACTCGTGATTGGCAACCACGGGTCGATTAGAAATGGAATCGATCATCCTATATAATATGTGATATTATTGTTGTATGCTTGTTTTAGACAAAATTGTGTGAATCCGACAAGCATACAAAATTTTAAAAATGATGAGACAAATTTTCAAAATTAAAATCCCTCATTTTAAATATGAATTAAAATTGATATCAAGATAAATAAAGGAAATTTAAATTTGTTTAAATGTTCCTACCTTCCATCAACGATCAATGTATGAGATGCTACCCGCGGATACGGTCCGGCTCATATTATTGGGGGGGCCCGTTCGTCGGAAAGCTGTACATTGGATCGACACATGTTGTAAGTTGGGTGGAACTCCCATGGGATCGGCTCATATTATTGGGGGATCCACATGGCGACCGTCCATCACAACTTAATATTGATGGGTCATCTTGACATGTCACAATAAACGGCGTCATATTATTGGGCCCTTATTGGACATGAGGTAAAAACATGGAGGTTGCTTTGGAAGCAATTGGGCTCTACCTTTTGAAAATTATGGTTGGCTGACATTATTCGGGACCATAGTTTGTCAATTGGACTCCATGTTCTCACTAAGGAAAACAGTTTTCCGTTTTCACTAGAGGGTAGTGAAATCGTTAAAATAGTGGGAGTGAGATTCAAAAAATAAATTTCGCCTATTTTATGTCTTAGTAAATTACTTAAACAATCACTGATATTTGTCTGTTTCTTTTCAGTATTTCATAAAGATGAATTCGCGTAATCCACTTTTCTCGATCCTCGAACAAAATAAATTGACTGGCGCAAACTATACGGAATGGTTCCGTAAGTTGAAGATTGTCTTGACTTCGGAGAAGATGCTCTACGTGTTAGAAAATTCTCCTCCGAAGGAAGCACCAGCTGACATAAGTCCGAAAGAGTTAGCCAAGCTTGATACATGGTGGGACCATGATATCAAGGCCAAATGCTATATGCAAGCCTCGATGTCTGATGAACTCCAGAGGCGATTTGAGGACACCGTGAATGCTGCTGACATTCACGTAAAACTCAAGGAACTTTTTGGGGCTCAATCGAGGGCTGAAAGGTTCGCTACTGTAAAGGAGCTAATGACGTGTCGCATGCGTGAAGGAACTTCGGTCCGTGATCATGGGGTACGAGTGATTTGGCTCATACAGAAGTTGGTAACCCTTGATTTGGTGTTGAAGCATGAACTCAACGTGGACTTACTACTTCTATCTCTTCCTTCTTCGTTTGACGGATTTGTGGTGAATTTCAATATGAACAAGATAGAGGCCTCCCTTGAAGAGAAGGTCAATATGCTTGTGACATATGAATCCACATTAAAAAAGGATAAACCGGCTTTCTTGGTGGGCTCCTCTTCTTCTGCTAAGAAGGGGCCAAGTACAAAGGGTAAGAAACGTTCTGCCCCACCCAAGAAAATCGAACCCGAGAAGAAGTACAAGACAAAGGCTTCAAACATGGAAAAATTCAAGGATTTTTGCCATTACTGCAAGAAGCCCGGTCATTGGAAGCGTAACTTCAAGGAATATCTAGAGCAGTTGCGAACTGCGAAGGGTATGTTCTATATTGAAATAAATGTTTCACTTAATACTACTTCTTGGGTATTGGATACCGGATGTGGATCTCCCATTTGCAATGATTTGCAGGTGATGACAAGAAGTCGCAGGCTTAGAATGGGTGAGACCCAGCTGAGGCTCGGAAATGGTTCCAGAGTTGAAGCTAAGGCTGTGGGAGATGTTTATTTAATTTTGCAGAACGGTTTTAAGTTTCTTTTGAGAGATGTTTTATTTGTTCCGGATTTGATTAAAAACATTATTTCTGTTTCTATGCTTGATAGAGATGGTTATTCTTGCAATTTTGTGAATGGGATTTGCAATATTTACAAGAATGAATGTTTGATTGGAAATGGACAACTTGAAAATGATCTATATAACTTAAAACTAAAAGACGTTCCAATTAATTATGTTGATAAACCGGCAACAACAAACAAAAGGAAAATCGATAGCCAAAACCCAGCAAACCTTTGGCATGCTAGGTTAGGTCATATTTCCTCAAGGAGGATGAACAAGCTAGTGGGAGAGGGCATGTTTGATATGTCTGATATTAACTCTCTACCTACTTGTGAATCCTGCCTGAAAGGAAAAATGACTAAATCTCCTTTTAAGGGGAAACCTGAGAGTAGTCAAAATCTGTTGGATTTGATCCATACAGATGTTTGTGGTCCATTTAGAGTTGGTACTCAATATGGCCACACCTACTTCATTACCTTTACTGATGATTTTATCTAGGTATGGGTATTTATATTTAATGAAATATAAGTCTGAAGCATTTGAAAAGTTCAAAGAATTCAAGGCTGAAGTAGAAAACAAGTTAGGTAAAAGTATTAAAGCACTTCGATCGGATCGAGGTGGAGAATACTTAAGTACCGAGTTTTTGGACTATCTAAAAGAGAATGGGATTCTCTCTCAGTGGACTCCTCCTATGATACCACAGCTGAATGGTGTATCAGAGCGTCGTAATCGAACTTTGTTGGACATGGTTCGATCCATGATGAGCTTCACTGAGCTTCCACCTTCGTTTTGGGGCTATGCACTTGAAACGGCGGTATTGTTGTTGAACAACGTCCACACTAAAGCAGTGGACAAAACACCATACGAGTTATGGAATGGCAAAGCTCCTATGTATTCGTACTTGAGGATTTGGGGATGTCCTGCTTACGTGAAGCGGACAGTGGGAGATAAGTTGGATAGTCGATCTACCTTATGTTATTTTGTAGGGTATCCGAAGAATTCAATCGGATATTATTTCTATTATCCTGCTGAAACAAAGGTGTTTGTTTCAAGGAATGCCACCTTCTTGGAGAAGGAGTTCTTATTGGATAAGAAAGGCGAGATGATGGAACTCGAAGAAATTCGAGAAGAACCCGAAATACAAAATAACGATCCTACACCTCAGGAACCATTGATAGACATGCCTGTACCTAGAAGATCCGAGAGGACTTCTAGACCTCCTATTCGATATGGTCTTCTTCTTGAAGGGGATCAAGATGAACCCGATGTTGGATGTGATCCAAGAAATTTCAAGGAAGCAATTTCTGATGCGGATTCAAATTTATGGCTTGAAGCTATGCAGTCGGAAATAGATTCGATGCATACAAACCAAGTTTGGTCTTTAGTAGATCCTCCCGATGGAATTGTTCCAATAAGGTGTAAATGGATCTACAAGAGAAAGCTTGGGCCTGATGGTAAGGTATTGACCTACAAGGCGCGATTGGTGGCGAAAGGTTATACTCAAAGACAAGGAGTTGAATATGATGAAACCTTTTCACCAGTTGCAATGTTCAAGTCCATAAGAATCCTTATTGCCATAGCTGCTTGGTATGACTATGAGATATGGCAAATGGATGTGAAGACTGCTTTTCTTAATGGAGACATTAAGGAAGAAATCTATATGAAGCAGCCTGAGGGGTACACATCCATGGGAAGCGAGAATAAGGTATGCAAGCTTCAGAGATAAATTTATGGTCTAAAACAAGCATCAAGAAGTTGGAACCAGAAATTTGATGAAACAATAAAGGATTTTGGTTTCATCAAGAACCCGGAGGAACCATGCGTGTACAAGAAAGTAATTAAGGATGCTGTGACATTCTTAGTACTTTATGTTGATGACATCCTACTCATTGGGAATGATGTAGGGATGTTGCAGTCAACAAAGATATGGTTATCAGGTAGATTCTCGATGAAGGATTTGGGTGAGGCATCCTATATTCTAGGGATACAGATCTATAGAGATAGATCTAAGAGAATGATAGGACTCACTCAATCAACCTACATCGACACCATATTGAAACGGTTTTCAATGGATGGGTCCAAGAGAGGACATCTACCCATGTGTCATGGAGTTTCTATATCCAAGTCTATGTGTCCCAAGACGGATGAAGAGATAGAGAAAATGACACATGTACCATATGCGCCAGCCATAGGTAGTATCATGTATGGGATGATATCTACCAGACCGGATGTAGCATTTGCTCTGAGTGTCACGAGCAGATATCAAGCTAATCCCGGTCAAATGCATTGGAAAGCCGTGAAGGACATTCTTAAGTACTTACGAAGGACTAAGAATATGTTCATGGTATATGGAGGAAGAGAACTAAAATTGGAAGGCTATACCGACTCTAGCTTCCAAAGTGACTTGGATGACTCGAAGTCAACCTCTGGATTTGTGTTCATGCTCAATGGCGGTGCTGTCTCTTGGAAGAGTTCCAAGTAGGACACCACAGCGGATTCCACCACTGAGGCAGAATACATTGCAGCATCAGCTGCTGCTAAAGAGGCCGTTTGGATGAGGAATTTCGTCCAAGAGTTGGGCGTCATTCCTGAAGCTGTTGGTCCAGTCCCGGTGTACTGTGACAACACGGGTGCCGTTGCTCAGGCAAAGGAACCAAGGTCTCATCAAAGATCCAAACACGTACTGAGGAAATACCACATCATCCGGGAGATTGTGGAAAGAGGAGACATCAATGTCGAAAGAGTGGCCTCTGCAGACAATATCGCTGATCCACTTACTAAGCCCTTGCCAGGACCATTATTTGACAAACATCGCGAAGCAATCGGTCTACGTAGTATGACTAGTTGGCTTTAGGGCAAGTGGTAGATTGAAAGAGTGGGTGCCCGGTGAGCCAACTTGTGGCTAAGGGCTTTGATGACTCTTTGTATAAACAATCTTTTGTTTAATATAATTTACACTTTTATTAATGACAATGACTTTATCTTTCTTCATATTGTTATATTGTGATATACTATTGTTGTTTTGATAAAGACCTTGAATATACTATAGTGTATGTAAGATGTGGTAGAACATGGGGATGTCTATCATGAAACACATCTTATAGTCACTGTATATTCTAAACTGTTCCTAGTCGATTGAGCCGTCCGATAATAAGGATAAGGATCGCTCGAGTTTGAGACTAGCATTTGCGATGCAGAGTACCACGTTTCATTGGTAAGGAACATAGAGATGTTCGAAGCATGCAAATGGATATTCATACGATGAATGATCGAACTACCCTATCCGGACTTTCCAAGTGGTTATCACTTATCGAGTGGATAAAGTCCGCGGTTTTGGTTGTACACCATTAGTACTTACTACTTGAAACATCATTGAGACTCTATATTCTAGTACTGTGATTTGACTCGTTTACCGACTCTATTGGGGTCATCAGGTGTCGGGATTGGGTACAGTTACAACACATATAGTAGTCGATGCTTTGTTGTCAAGGATTCACCACATACTTGCGAGTGTGGATATCCTATGCGATCTGAGGAGATATTAGTGTGACGAATCTCTGGCCAGAGTACATGATGTGATTTAAGAAATGGTTTCTTAGTAGCACATGCGATGTCACTATTTGATCTTCAAGATGTATTGCATAGTTATCGAATCTCGAACGACTCTCGATATACCAATGGTTGTTGATTCGATCGGGATATATGGATGAAGGGACCGTTTTGTACGCTAACCAAAATCTATTGGTTCTTGCAGGCACTATCAGTGATACCTAGGGAATCATGGGGCGATGTTGCTAGGCGCTCATACCATGATTCGATGGGCAAGTCGGAAATTGTTGTTCCGAGTCACAAGGAGTTGTGAGCCCACGGCTAGCTGTATCCCTGAACCATTGAGGGTCACACAGAGTAATGGATTTTTAATCCCCGTTGAGATAGTTAAATTTAAAGAGTTAAATTTAATGAACGAAGAAGTTGGACTTCTTATTTAAGAGTAGAGGAGTAAGATTTCCTAAAATGACATAGGGATGGACATTTTTGGAAATCACTGAATTCGGATTCAGAAAAATTTATCTTGACTTTAAAAGGTGCAGAAATGGTTTCTGTGCACATTGGTGAAATCGGTTTATCAATCGGAGTCATGATGAATTTTATATTAATTTCTGAACATGTAGGCTTTGCTTGTCGGGCATGAACTTATGACTAATGGGCCCTAAGCTGTTAGCGGCCTACATTATATATAAGTTATTGCAGTACAAAAATTACTGACAACAGGTCACAAAATTTTTGAAAAACCCTAGTATTTTTCCTCTGAAGTGGCCGCCCCCTTTTCCCCTCTGCTCGGTAAAATCTAGTCTGTGAATTTTGAATTACAGTCTGGTTTAACGGATCAAATTCGTTAATCTCTTCGTAGAAACTTCTGATAGATTTTCTAGTGCAATCTATCAGAGGGATTAAATATCCGTTCGTGGACCTGATTGAAGAATAGTTCGTCCATCAGTTCCAGGGATATACAACAAGAGCAGAGCAATCTGTTGGTGTCCATAATCTCGCTTCGAGATTGGAGGTAAAAATTTATAATTGTTATTTAATTTTTACACACACAATTTAATCGTAAGGTTGATACCCATTATGGAATCGTTCCATATAAAATTTTAAACTTCCGCTGCACCGGGTATCAATCCTGATTGATCTGATCGCCGCGTTCTCCAACACATCTATCAGGAATTCCCAGTGAATTGTGTCATATGCTTTCTGTAAGTCAATCTTAAGAATACAACGTGGAGAGCCCCTTTTCCTCGCATAGTGTTTTAACATTTCTTGGGCCAAATGTATGTTCTCCACTAAAGAACGGCCAGGGATAAAAGCTGCCTGTGCCGGGCTTATCAAAGGCTCAATCACTCTACCCAATCGATTTGCCAAAATCTTTGCAATGATCTTATAAAATACAGTACAACACGAAATGGGCCTAAAATCAGATACTGTTGTAGCATGCTCAGATTTGGGCACTAAGGCTATTGATGCATGATTCCATTGTTTTAGAAGCTTACCATTACTGAAGAATTCCATGACAGCAGCAATGATATCTCCACCAACTGTACCCCAAGCTTTCTTAAAGAATGCAGCACCAAAGCCATCAGGTCCCGGGGCTTTGTCATCTTCAATGTTAGCCAAGGCACCCCTAATCTCATCCACACTTACCATCCTCATCATCTCACCCCAAGAAGAGTCAGGAAGACTTGGCCCAAGAGGGATAATAGACTCATCCAAAGCTTCTCTATTAGTGGCAACCCCAAGGAGATTTCTATAAAACCCTACGAAATCCTCAGCAATTTCATTCGGGTTCACTGATATTGAACCATCTCTTAGTGTGAGGGCTACAATCTTATTACGCTTGATGTTCCTTTTTATCATACCATGAAAAAATTTCGAGCATCTATCACTGTGCTTAAGATACTCACACTTCTCTTTTTGGGATAGGAACAGCCGCTCTGCCTCAAGAAGGAACTCTGCCCTTCTTCTCAGTTCAACAATACTGTTATCCACACCATCCCCATTGAGAGCACGGTTTTGAGCTTCAACAATCTCCTCATTAGCATTCTTTTCCCGACCCGAAATATGGCTAAAATGCATGTCATTGAGTTGTTTTAGAACTCTTTTCATGCCATTCAACATCTTCTTAATGATGAACTGTGCAGTGCCCCCCCCCCCCCCCCACCACCATAGAACCAGTTATCACGAACAATCACTTGAAAGTCTTGATGTGTTGCCCACATGTTAAAGAATTTAAAGGGAGAAGCCCTACGGCTATGGTCTCTGAAGATGGTAATAACGTTGCAAGAATGATCTGAGAAGCATCCAGGGGCAACGAAATCCACAAAAACATCCAGATTAGATTCGGTCCAATGATAGTTAACCATAACCCTATCAAGTTTATACGAGACCACCAGACTAAACCAAGTGAAGTAGCATCCAACATGATTAACATCTGAGAGTTCAAGTCTAGCAATACAATTCCTAAGATCCGCCATTTCCCTAGGGGCAACCGACACTCCTCCCTTTTTCTCATAGGGGTGCCTTACACAGTTAAAATCCCCCATCAAAATCCACGGCAGGTCAATTGCATCCCCTCTGTGAAGCAAAAAATCCCAAAGAGGTCTTCTGGCCACCATCGAGTTCCAGCCATACACAAAGGAGGCTAGGAAAATCCTATGTGTATGAAGACAACTGACTGTCACATGGATAATTTGATCAGTCATCTCCAGCAAATCCAAGTGTACCATCATAGGGTCCCACATGATCAAAATGCGGCTATTATCGCACAAATGGAAGTTGTGTAAGAAGGACATCCCCGGGAACTTAGTGTCCATCATACGATTCAAAAGATTAGGCTTAATCTTGACTTCGAGTAACCCAAGAATACTCAAGTTGTGTTTCTTCAACACTCCCTGAGCATTCTTCTGTTTGAGGGGCTTGCTGAGGCCCCTCACATTCCAACATGCAATCTTCATGAGTGGCGATCGATGACCTTAAGTCGTCGAGCCTTGATTTGTGCTTTGTTTAGTAAGAAAGTTCTCGCATTCATATTCGGTAACCAAGTCCTTGGGTTAACCTCAATGTACTCCGTCATGTCAGAGCTATAGCTTCCCGAGCTACATACCTTGGTTAAACGCTTGAGATACTTAATTGCTTTCTTGTTACATTTACTCACTACTGTTTCGAAACCTTCCTCATCACTTCCGCCTTCGAAAACTTCAACAGTGATCTTCCCATTGCCATTAGCATCTGGGACTTCAAATATGATCCCATCCTCATCAACACAATCATCTTGTTTATTTCCCCCTTCTAGTTCGCCTTCACGAACAATATTATACCCCGTGCCTTCATTATCACCCAAAGTAGCAACCGGGGCTACAACACCTCCGGCTAGCCCACGGCCACCCCCACCAAATCCAGGCCCACGGCCTCCCCCCCCCCAAAACCAGGCCCATGGCCCCTGTTAGGTCCACGGCCACCACGGCCTCCTTGGCCTCCACCACGAGGCCACATTCCGCCCCTTTGGCCAGGCCCTCTAGATCTACTACGATGCACTCGTTGATCCCCTACATCCTTTGTTTTGGTAGGATCTTCATTTGCATTTGCATCCTCACCAGCTGGCCCTTTGAACCATTGGCATTGCTCAAAGGAGTGTCCAAGGGAATTGCATTTGGAACAATATTTAGGCTCTGTTTCATAAACAAACCGTACATTTGTCAAGATTCCATTAGGGAGCATGATTGGATATTCATAAATTCTTGGTTTCGAGGAATCCATCTCCACAAGGACCCGAGCAAACAAGCTTTTACCTTTGAACATGGTGAGAATGTCCGTATGTATTGGCTTGCCGAGCACCGAGGCAATCTTACTCAATGATTTCGTAGTCCAACAATCAGCAGGGAGTCCATGGATTTGCACCCATGAAGGCAGCATTAACATGTCCTCAACCCTAAAGAGGAAGCATGGTGGAAGTTCTTTGAGGAACAAGTGTCTTCCAAAGACAAGATATGGCCCTCCTTCCAACACTCTTTTCATCTCATCTTCATTAGAAAAGAAGAACATAATCCATCCACTATCATGAATCTCAATTCTCACTTTGCTACCCCATTGTCGGACAAATTCCTTGACTATGTAGCCATTGAGTTTCCTCCCAACAACACAACCAACTAGGCAAGGCCCCAAACTTTTAACATTCTCAACTTCATCAAAGGACAAAGAGATCGGCCGCTCTGAAATAGGGACAAATTTCAGCAAGCAATTCTCCTCCGGAAGTATATTATCCCGAAATAAGCTAGCAAACGTATTCTCTTGATTTTTAGAGATAAATTTAGCCATGAGCTCCTGAGCTCTCGTTGGTTCTGCACTGCTCGAGGAGGCCCCAGTGACCGAAGCTTGGTCCATGCTTTCGCCACTCATTACAATAGCCGAAGGCCCCAACACACCAACAACAAAGCCACACCCCTTCAAGTACTACCACAAGAACAGCAAGCGAGGAAGAGAGGCACACAAATGCAGTAAATAAAGGAGGGAAAAGCCAATTACCTCGGAGGAATCCAAACAAATAAAATGGGCGATAGTAGGAGGCCCAATAAACCGAGAGCAACAAGCAAGTCACTGTTGGGCGATAGTATGAGGCCCAATCAAATCCAAGAGCAGAAGAGGGGTGACCTCTGCCACACACAATCCTCACAGTAATAACTTAGGCCCTGCAAATAACAATGAGCACAACACAAACCAAGTAATCTTGAAGATGAGCAAGTGCACGGCTAAACTCAAAGTGCAGGGAATGTGAGAAAATCTTCGAAGGGGCAATATCTCAAACACTAACTGGGCAGGAAAATACAATCAAGCCAAGAGCAATGTAGAAGAAATCACCAACCCAGAAATTGAAAACACACTCAAAGCACAATACATAACCGCAAAAGAACTCAACTAAGTCAAAAAATGCAAAAGAAAAGGAGCAAAGAAGAGAAGCGATGAAGCTAAAACCAATAGTCGAGAATCAGAACCAAAGCTCCAATCTAAATGCAAAATAAGACTCGAGAGACACAATGTTAGCACTAAGATCGATTGTAATCCCCGTAGACTCAAAGCTAGAAGCCCAACGAACTCAGAAAATGGATTAAAGCAGCAACGCAGAAAATGCGAGGAGAGTTTCTGAGAAAATGAGAATCCAGGCAAATCAAAGTACCAATGGAATTATTAAAATGTTCACAGTACTTCTAAAATCAACAAAGTCCACGACAACTTCAAAAAATCCAAGCAAGAACTCAGAGATTGAGGCTAGAGTGAATCGCGATCCCCCAACCCAAAGCAAATCTTAGAAATCGTCAAAGAAAGCCCAAACCAAGATCCAGCTCCTAAAATGTGTTAATCTCCTGCGAAAACAAGAAAGAAAGGAATCAGGGGAGTAGAAATCGATATTTTAAGCTTAAAAAATTCAAAACTCAGATGAAATCGAGAATCCCAATCCGACGCTTTCACCCCCAATCTGTCATTTTACGGGAAAATAAGAAAATCAGGGGTGGAGAACGAGAATAGGACACCAAACAACGATTTAAAATCCAAGTAAGTCGATCCAGAGAAGATCTAAGAGCAAGGAAATCGAATCTGCAAGCCAAGAAATCTCAAAGAGCCGTTAACTTCTTTTCTCGAGAGAAAAGGAGAGTATTTCTCTCTCTAAAGTAACTACTGAGAGCTCTTTCTTGATTCTGACTGAGAGCTCTTTCTTGATTCTATGGGTGGTGGTGCATGGCCGTTCTTAGTTGGTGGAGTGATTTGTCTGGTTAATTCCGTTAACGAACGAGACCTCAGCCTGCTAACTAGCTATGCGGAGGTACACCTTCGCGGCCAGCTTCTTAGAGGGACTACGGCCTTTTAGGCCGCGGAAGTTTGAGGCAATAACAGGTCTGTGATTCCCATAGATATTCTGGACCGCACGCGCGCTACACTAATGTATTCAACGAGTCTATAGCCATGACCGACGGGTCTTGGTAATCTTTGAAATTTCATCGTGATGGGGATAGATCCTTGCAATTGTTGGTCTTAAACGAGGAATTCCTAGTAAGCGCGATTCATCAGCTCGCGTTGACTACGTCCCTGCCCTTTGTACACACCGCTCGTCGCTCCTACCGATTGAATGGTCTGGTGAAGTGTTCGGATCG
>NC_133122.1:120120362-120140362 GCF_033568475.1 Henckelia pumila | reverse complement strand
AATTTAATCGTTGAACGGTTGATACCCACACCATGGAATTGTTCCATGATAAAATTTTTAAACTTCCGCTGCACCGGGTATCAATCGTGATTGATTAGAGAGCCGCGTTTTCCAACAGAGTTTGGCTGGGGTGGCACATCTGTTAAAAGATAACGCAGGTGTCCTAAGATGAGCTCAACGAGAACAGAAATCTCGTGTGGAACAGAAGGGTAAAAGCTTGTTTTATTCTGATTTCCAGTACGAATATGAACCATGAAAGCATGGCCTAATGATCCTTTAGACCTTCGGAATTTGAAGCTAGAGGTGTCAGAAAAGTTACCACAGGGATAACTGGCTTGTGGCAGCCAAGCGTTCATAGCGACGTTGCTTTTTGATCCTTCGATGTTGGCTCTTCCTATCATTGTGAAGCAGAATTCACCAAGTGTTGGATTGTTCACCCACCAATAGGGAACGTGAGCTGGGTTTAGACTGTCATGAGATAGGTTAGTTTTACCCTACTGATGACAGCGTCTCAATAGTAATTCAACCTAGTACGAGAGGAACCGTTGATTCGCACAATTGGTCATCGCACTTGGTTGAAAAGCCAGTGGCGCGAAGCTACCGTGCGCTGGAATATGACTGAACGCCTCTAAGTCAGAATCCGGGCTAGAATCGATGCATGCGCCTGCCGTCCGCTTGCCGACCCGCAGTAAGGGCCCTCGGGCCCCCAAAGGCATGTGTCGTTGGCCAAGCCGTCGCGGCGGACAAGCCGCGTCGGCCGCCTTGAAGTACAATTTCCATCGAGCGACGGGTAGAATCCTTTGCAAACGACTAAAATACGCGACGGGGTATTGTAAGCAGCAGAGTGGCCTTGCTGCCACGATCCGCTGAGATTCATACCTTTGTCGCTCTGATTCGTCCCTCCCCACCCTCTTGCAACATCCGAAACCTATGACCACTGGGGGCTATATATTTACTATAGGTCAATTGTTCATATTTGACTCACGAAGCCAAAATATGCATGCTATATTAGTTGGTTTATCCAAATAATGTGATAAATGACGGGAAATTGAGAAATTTTATTACTTTTCCTGAAACATGGGAAACATTTGCCAAGTATAATATAAGAGGGGGGCGAAAATAAAAAAAAATTATTACGTATGTCGGAGTTTTAGATAGTGCGCCGTACTTGGCACGTGCGTGCGAGTGCCCAGATATTAGGCAAATGAAGCATGCGCGGGGGCGGCACTTGGCACTTTGGGCACGTCGGCGTGCGCGTGTGATCGGAACGAAGCAAAACGTGCGAGTGTCCTGATATTAGGCAAATGAAATGTGCGTGTGTGCGGCACTTGGGCACGTCGGCGTGCGCGTGCGGTCGGAACATGGATTCGTGCCACCATGGGTGCCCATATTGGGAGCACCGTGCGCACGGGCAGGCGGTCCCGTGCGGCACGTAGAGCAAACGATCGAGTAAATTGATGATTCTCACGGCAAAAACATTTTTTCTCTCGAGTTTGCATGCATAAATAAGGCATGTAAGTGGTCGAATTTTCATTTTGCCAAAAAAAAAAAATTTAAAAAAAGAAAAATTTTATTATGATTCCTCGGCCTAAAAACCCATTTTTCCTGAAACTTGGGTTTTTTTTCCTAAGTATACTATAGGGGTAGGAGGGTGTTTGACCGTGGGGTTGGTTGAGGTGTTGAGGCAATGCATGTCATTGCCCCCCATGCTCGGCCAACCTCATGCCAACCCAACCCAATGGCCGCCGCCTCCGGCCCATTTTCTGCCGGCGACCAGATATTAGTGAAATGACGCGTGAGGGTGTGTGGTCGGAACATGGGATAAACAAAACGTGTGAGTGACCTGATATTAGGCAAATAAAACGTATGCGTGCGCATGCGCAATGCGGCACTTGGCACTTGGGCACGGCGGTGTGCGCGTGTGGTCGGAACATGGGAGAAGCAAAATGTCCGGATATTAGGCAAATGAAATGTGCGCGTGCACGTGCGCATGCGCAATGCGGCACTTGGCACTTGGCACTTGGGCACGGCGGCGTGCACGTGCGGTCGGATCATGGGAGAAGCAAAACATCCGGATATTAGGCAAATGAAACGTGCGCATGCGCGTGCGCATGCGCAATGCGGCACTTGGAACTTGGGCACGTCGGGCATGGAGACGTGCGCGTATGGTCGGAACATGGGAGAAGAAAAACGTCCGGATATTAGAAAAATGAAACGTGCGCGTGCGCGTGCGCAATGCGGCACTTGGCACTTGGGCACGTCGGGCACGGCAGCGTGCGCGTGTGGTCGGAACATGGGAGAAGCAAAAAGTCCGGATATTAGGCAAATGAAATGTATGCGTGCGTGTGCGCATGCGCAATGCGGCACTTGGCACTTGGGCACGTCGGGCACAGCGGCGTGCACGTGCGGTCGAAACATGGGAGAAGCAAAACGTCCGGATATTAGGCCAATGAAACGTGCGCGTGCATGTGCGCATGCGCAATGCGGCACTTGGCACTTGGGCACGTCGGGCACGGCGGCGTGAGCGTGTAGTCGGAACATGGGTGAAGCAAAACGTTCGGATATTAGGCAAATGAAACGTGCGCATGCGCAATGCGGCACTTGACACTTGGGTACGTCGGGCACGGCAGCGTGCGCGTGTGGTCGAAACATGGGTTTTTTCTCCTAAGTATACTAAAGGGGGAGGAGGGTGTTTGGCCATGGGCTTGGTTGAGGTGTCGGGGCAATGCTTGCCATTGCCTCCCATGCTCGTCCAACCTCTTGACAACCTTCCCCGATAGGCGCCCCTTCCGGTCGCCGCTCCGGCGGGTTTTCCGGCCGGCGGCCGGCAGGGGCGTTTTTTCACCCCGACGTCATTTCGCACCCCGTTTTGGCTACGTCCTGATCACGGAATGCAGTCTTGGCTACGTCCTGATCACGGACTCTCAACTGATGATACCCAGATCTCAAGTCAATCTTGGAGTAAATTGATGTACCCTGCAGCTGGTCAAACAAGTCATCAACACGAGGCAACGGATACTTGTTCTTCACAGTGACTCGATTCAGCTGCCGATAGTCAATGCATAGCCGCATCGACCCATCCTTCTTCTTTACGAAGAGAACAGGAGCTCCCCAAGGAGACACACTAGGACGAATGTACCCCTTGTCCAAAAGATCCTGTAGCTGATTCTTCAACTCACGCATCTCTGACGGAGCCAGACGATACGGTGTTCTAGAAATAGGCGAAGTACCCGGCATCAACTCTATGCCAAACTCAACTTCCCTAGCAGGAGGAAAACCCGGAATTTCATCAGGAAACACATCTGGAAATTCATCCACAACAGGAATGCTCTCTATCTTAATACTCTCAGTGGACAAATCAACTGCATAGATAAGGTAGCCTTCCCCGCCAGACTCTAGAGCTCGACAGGCTCTCAAAGCTGATACCAAAGGCATCGGGGGTCGCGCTCCCTCACCATAGAAAAACCAGCTCTCACTCCCCTCCGGATGAAAGCGTACTAATCTCTGATAGCAGTCCACTGAAGCTCGATAGGTAGTCAACACATCTATTCCCAGAATGCAATCAAAGTCGTCCATCGCCAGGACCATAAGATTCGCTAACAGAATGTTCCCTTCGAACTCTAAAGGGCAACCCATCACTAGACGCTTAGCCAAAGCAGATTGGCCCGTCGGAGTAGAAACAGACATCACTACGTCTAGTGCAATGCATGGTAACTTATGCCTCTTAACAAAACGTGCAGAAATGAAGGAATGAGATGCACCAGTGTCAATAAGTACAAGAGCAGGTATACCATAAAGCATAAATGTACCTGCGATGACTTTCTCATTCTCCTCCACAGCCTGATCATGTCTCAGGGCAAACACCTGGCCAGAAGCTCGTGGCCTCATATGAGAACTCCCAGCAGACTGTCCCTGCGACCTCTGTTGAACGGTGGCCTGAGAACCCAATCCTGAACCAAAACCACCTCCCCCAGACATTGGGCAATCTCTCCGGATATGACCAGTCTCTCCGCAATGGAAACAAGCTCCAGAAGCTCTACGGCACTTGTCGGATGGATGGTTCTTTCCACAGTGATCACACTTGTCCTTCTTACCATAACGGACAATACCTCCAGAACCAGAGGAAGAAGAAGATCCAGACTTCTTGAAATTTTGGGCACGGGGACCCAAAGAACTAGCAGGCCTCGACTGAGGAAAAGACCTGTTCCGCCGAATGATGTCCTCTGCCTGATGACAACGGCTCACCAAACCCTCGTAGGACATGTCGTCACCAACCGCCACACGGTCATGGATCTCAGGGTTAAGGCCCTGAAGGAACAGATTATACTTCATCTCTGAGCTATCAGCAATCTCGGGGCAATAAGATAGCAGATCAAAGAACCTCTGCTGATACTCATCGATAGACATGGCTCCCTGTCGCAGACTCAGTAGCTCGCCTGCCTTCGACTGACGGAGTGCCGGAGGAAAATACCGCTTTTGGAAAGCTGTGCGAAACTCGGCCCAGGTGGCCACTCCTCTCGCCGCAACAAAAGGTGCAGAAGTAAACCTCCACCACCTGCGCGCACGCCCATCTAGAAGATAGCCAAGGGTCTCCACCTTCTGCTCCTCGGTGCATTGGAAAGTCTGAAAAGTCGTCTCCATGCGGTCTAACCAGTTCTCCGCATCCTCCGGAGACTCACCTCCAACTAAGGGCTTAGTACCCATAGCTAAGAATCGACGCACAGTGAAACGCTCGTCGTCATGGTGACGATGACGCCGTTCTCGACGAGGCTCCCGGTCGGCATCACCCCAACGCCCACCAACACTGCCATGAGAACTCTGGTCGTCACGATTTGACATCTACAAAAATACCTCAAGATGAGACTAAATCCCAAGAATTCTTTTGCATGCTCTGATACCATAAATGTAGTGACCCTTACCCGGATCACCTACTAAACAGAACTTATGCATGCAATTAACTTAATTAAACAGATATCAGAATAAAACCGCGGAATTCAATAACATTATACAATCCCAAGTAAAGGAATCTGTAATTTATCCAATAATATACAACCAAATCGAATAGCTGTATAAACCCAAACAACAGTAATAAAACCTAGACGAAGCTCCAGCTGGCCAACCACTGACTAGCCCCTCCTGGATCCACCCTCCTCGTCCAATCGCAAACCTGCCCCATGGAATAGGGTGTCCAGAAAATACAGAGTACGAGACGTGAGCATAAAATGCTCAGTGCGAGAGTATGAGTATACATGCATGCAAAGTGAACTCCCTATAGACTCGAGGTCAAAGATCAGATAACAGAGACAGACCGGGCCCTGGTATGTAGCACGCTGTGCCGTCGCTTCAGGAGGTGGCTCCCATACCGAGATAACCGTGGATACGCCGGACCCAAATCGATGGAAGTCCATCCACTAACAGGATAGGGTACAACCCTACTAACAGACATCTCGAAAGAGATACAGCAAGATGCAAATGAATGCAGCATAATATCATGGCATATAAATCATGCAGTCACATAATACATGCATACTTAGTCAGGATATCTCGAACAGTACTTCCGTACCTCAAAACAGTGAAAGCTCTACCAACTCTAGGTCCACGCCTATAGTCTGCTCTACACTGCCAAATGATACTACTATCATTAAAGTGCTCTAAAAGCCTTAACTAAGCTATTGCATACTCCTAAATATTTATAGGAAGCAAAAGCTATACCTTCGTCCGTCGTTAGCCCTTTGATGTCGATGCCTCCAGAACTTGGGCACGACTCCGCTACGACTACCGAACGCCTCTCCGACCTCCGGACCAAGCCTAAGAAGACTAGAACAGCTCCAAAAGGACTAGAAAGGAAAGGAGAACTCGGAATTGGCAAATGAAAGTGAAACCTCGGCCTTCTATTTATAGACAACGATCGGAACTTCCGATCCTTGATCGGAACGTCCGAACCTCGATCGGAACGTCCGATCCTGCCATCGAAGCTTCCGAAGATCCTGATCTGCCACGTGTCAAAATATCACTTGTTGACTCCGGATAGGGGTGATCGGAGCTTCCGGTCCTGATCGGAGCTTCCGATCCAACCACACGTCATGCCTGACGTAATAACATCGGTGCCTCCGATCGCTCATCGGAGCTTCCGATCCTGTTCGGAGCTTCCGATCGTGCCTTCAGAGCTTCCGATCCGTCCGATACCTAATTCAATTAATTAGCATTGATCCTTTAATTACTAAATTAGGGCACGGGCTACTACAGAAGAAGTGCAAATTTGTAATTCGAAAAGAGTAGTCTTTATAGAATGATCATTATTTACTCCCTCTTTGAATTCGTGTCCTTCATTTGGTGCCATTAGCCTAGCCTAACATTATAAGCCAAATAAGACCTATTGACCGAGTTATAGTTGCCTAATATACTAGTGGAGAGGGGTTGTGAGAATTTTGCCTATGGACTGTTGATAGACACAGTTAATGAATGTGGATTCTTGATCAAAAACATGCACATACTATTTTTCATTGAGTTATACCAGTCATGAGTGTGTGTATTATTGAATGTTTCAAAATCTTGATCCTGATATACCCGAAAAAGTCCTCATGATTCTAGAATGTGTGAATTGAATTTAGAGTAGAGTATTCCAAAATACGGAGTTGCGAGATTTTGAAGTTTGCAAGGTTTGCTAGTTGGTGTTACATTTTCAAAATGTCAGCATGTTGATTGATTGGATTGTTTATTTTGTGGAAAATATTTTGAGGCTTAAGAAGATTGATTTCACTTCCTTGTTTCGTTGTTCTGTTGTGTCTGCATGTTAGTCTATCACTTATTTTGCTCGAGGGCGAGCAAAAGGTTAGTTTGGGGAGGTTGATAGGAGTAGTTTTTATGTGTTTTTATTGCTTGTTTTGTGTTTGTTTTGCTTTCGTTTCGTTTACTTATTGTCCGTTCTTTTCCATTCTTGTTCTTTATATTGTTTTATTATGTTCGTATTCACTCCTCTGGTTTATCTATTTTTATGGGAGGAAATCACTAAGAAATGCCGATACTTGGTCGAAAGTTGATGCACAGTAGAGGCCATGCAGATAGAACAAGAAGAAAGGCAAAATTCTGGAAAAAAAGAAGGGCGCGCGGGCGGCCAATATCTACCGCGCGGGCGCATACACGGTTGAGAAAAACAGTAGGTTGGGACTTTAGGAGGCGCCCGAGCGGCCATATTCTACCGCGCGGGTGCGGTCACGTATTTTTGAGACAGTAGTGCAAGGAGTTTCGAGGCGCCCGAGCGGCCAATTTCTACCGCTCGGGCGCGGCGCGCAGATTTTATTTTTTTTATTATTTTGAGAGTTTATTTCGGAAAGGATTCTGGGGAACTATAAATACAATTATTTCTTTAGTTTTTGAGGGTTACACGGGACGCATATCAGAAGACTACCGGCAGCTGAACGTTTGATATTTCTCTTCTCCGTTGGGAGTTTTTCCTTTTCTTCTTCTTCTGAATTTTTATGTTGAACATCTTGGAGATTGAATTTTTGTAATGAATTCTAGTAGCTAAACTATTATTTTGTTGGAATCGAGGGGATCCTAATCCCGAAACACTGTAGTGTGATTGAATCACCGAACGTATTGGGAATTGATTTATGTTTATAATTGATTTTATCATGTTTTCTTTCTATGTTGATGAGTAGCTACCTTTAACATAGATTCGTAAATTATGAATTGCAGTCGAGAGATAGGTTTATAATTAGGACGAATGATATAATCCATGGACTTAAAATATGCATAGAGATATGGTATTTAGTACATGTTGATAGCCATAGACCACCAGGTTGAAAGTTGTAGAATTCATAGAACGCAAAGCAATCAGTCGTGATAAATAATTAGAGAGATTTAATTACTTCACTGATTTGATTAGTTTGGCATCACCTCGAGAGAGAGTGTCAATGTTATAGGAACTTCTGTTAAATTTATAAGAATAAATTAAGTTCCATTCGTCCAGTTCAATTAGGGAAAAGGTGAACCGAAATTCCAACAAAATCATTTTGAATTGTTATTCTTCACTCTGAGATTTGTTGGCTTGGTTGTGAATTTTAAGTTTATTTATATTGAATTTTAATTTTATATGTTAGTTAATTCACAAATTACTTTTTCGATACTTTGTGTAGTTAAAAATTGAAAAGACAAATTATTTTCGTTAGTCCCTGAGGACGATAATCGTACTCAGTACATTATATTATAACTTGAATCGTGCATTTGCGATTTATTCGAGCTTAATTGATAGATATATTTACGTTGATTTTTTGTGGTAGTATTTGCTCGATCAAAGGGCATGTGTCGTTGGCCAAGCCGTCGCGGCGGACGAGCCGCGTCGGCCGCCTTGAAGTACAATTTCCATCCAGCGACGGGTAGAATCCTTTGCAAACGACTTAAATACGCGACGGGGTATTGTAAGCAGCAGAGTAACCTTGCTGCCACGATCCGCTGATATTCAGCCCTTTGTCGCTCTGATTCGTCCCTCCCCACCCTCTTGCAACATACGAAACCTACGACCACTGGGGGATATATATTTACTATAGGTCAATTGTTCATATTTGACTCACGAAGCCAAAATATGCATGTTATATTAGTTGGTTTATCCAAATAATGTGATAAATGACGGGAAAATGAGAAATTTTATTACTTTTCCTGAAACATGGGAAACATTTGCCAAGTATAATATAAGAGGGGGGCGAAAAAAAAAATATTACGTATGTCGGAGTTTTAGATAGTGCGCCGCACTTGGCACGTGCGTGCGAGTGCCCGGATATTAGGCAAATGAAGCATGCGCAGGGGCGGCACTTGGCACTTTGGGCACGTCGGCGTGCGCGTGTGATCGAAATGAAGCAAAACGTGCGAGTGTCCTGATATTAGGCAAATGAAACGTGCGCGTGTGCGGCACTTGGGCACATCGGCGTGCGCGTGCGGTCGGAACATGGATTCGTGCCACCATGGGTGCCCAAGTTCGGGGAACCGTGCGCATGGGCGGGTGGCCCCGTGCGGCACGTAGTGCAAAAGGGCGAGCAAAACTATGATTCTAACGGCACAATGTTGTTTTCTCTCGAGTTTTCATGCATAAATAATGCATCAAGGTATTGGATTCGTGCCACCATGGGTGACCATGTTGGGAGCACCGTGCGCACGGGCGGGCGGTCCCGTGCGGCACGTAGCGCAAACGATCGAGTAAATTGATGATTCTCACGGTAAAAACATTTTTTCTCTCGAGTTTGCATGCATAAATAAGGCATGTAAGTGGTCGGATTCGCATTTGGCCCAAAAAAAAAAAATTTAAAAAAAGAAAAATTTTATTATGATTCCTCGGCCTAAAAACCCACTTTTTCTGAAACTTGGGTTTTTTTTCCTAAGTATACTATAGGGGGAGGAGGGTGTTTGACCGTGGGGTTGGTTGAGGTGTTGAGGCAATGCATGCCATTGCCCCCCATGCTCGGCCAACCTAATGCCAACCCAACCCAATGGCCTCCGCCTCCGGCCCGTTTTCCGCCGGCGACCGGATATTAGGTAAATGACGCGTGAGGGTGTGTGGTCAGAACATGGGATAAACAAAACGTGTGAGTGCCCGGATATTAGGCAAATAAAACGTGCGCGTGTGCGTGTGCAATGCGGCACTTGGCACTTGGCACTTGGCACTTGGCACTTGGGCACGGCGGTGTGCGCGTGTGGTCGGAACATGGGAGAAGCAAAACGTCCGGATATTAGGCAAATGAAAAGTGCGCGTGCGCGTGCGCATGCGCATGCGCAATGCGGCACTTGGCACTTGGGCACGACGGCGTGCGTGTGCGGTCGGAACATGGGAGAAGAAAAACGTTCGGATATTCGGCAAATGAAACGTGCGCGTGCGCGTGCGTGTGCGCATGCGCAATGCGGCACTTGGGCACGTCGGGCACGGCGGCGTGCGCGTGTGGTCGGAACATGGGAGAAGCAAAACGTCCGGATATTAGGCAAATGAAACGTGCGCGTGCGCGTGCGCAATGCGGGACTTGGCACTTGGGCACGTCGGGCACAGCGGCGTGCGCGTGTGGTCGGAACATGGAAGAAGCAAAACGTCCGGATATCAGGCAAATGAAACGTACGCGTGCATGTGCGAATGCGCAATGCGGCACTTGGCACTTGGGCACGTCGGGCACAGCGGCGTGCGCGTGCGGTCGGAACATGGGAGAAGCAAAACGGTCGGATATTAGGCAAATGAAACGTGCGCCTGCACGTGCGCATGCGCAATGCGGCACTTGGGCACGTCGGGCACGGCGGCGTGCGCGTGTAGTCGAAACATGGGAGAAGCAAAACGTCCGGATATTAGGCAAATGAAATGTGCTCATGCGAAATGCGGCACTTGGCACTTGGGCACGTCGGGCACGGCGGCGTGCGCGTGTGGTCGGAACATGGGCGAAGCAAAACTAGCGACTGCCCGAATATTAGGCAAATGAAATGTGCGCGTAGGTGGCACTTGCGCACGTCGGCGTAAGCATGTGGTCGGAACATGGACAATGTAAAGCGTGCTCGCACTTGGCACTTGGTACTTGGGTGTGCGCGTCCCCAAAACTTGGGAAAATGAAACGTGTGTGTACTTGGCACTTGACACTTGCCCGTGATCCACGAAAAAGGTACCTAAGTTGCACTCAAACGTCCGATTAGCATGAATGATTCAAATTAAAAAATTTTGTTATCATCCTTCGTGCAAATAATGCATCTAGGGCGTCGAAATCGGGCCACCATGAGAGCCCAAGTTAGGGGCAGTGTGTGCACGGGCGGACGACAACGTGCGGCACGTAGCATAAACGAGCGAGCCAAACTATGATTTTCACGGCACAATGTGGTTTTCTCTCGAGTTTTAATGCATAAATAATGCATCTAAGGCGTCGGATTCGTGCAACTATAAGTGCCCAATTTGGGGGCACCGTGCGCACGGGCGAGCGGCCACGTGCGACACGTAGCGCAAACGAGCGAGCCAAACTATGATTCTCAAAGCACAATTTTGTTTTCTCTCAAGTTTTCATACATAAATAATGCATCTAAGGAATCGGATTCGTGCCACCGTGAGTGTCCAAGTTGGGGGCACCGTGCGCACGGGAGGGCTGCCCCGTGCGGTACGTAGCGCAAACGAGCGAGCCAAACTATGATTCTCACGGAACAATGTTGTTTTCTCTCGAGTTTTCATGCATAAATAATGCATCTAAGGCGTCGGATTTGTTCCCACATGAGTGCCCAAGTTGGGGTCACCGTGCGCATGGGCGGGCTGCCCCTTGCGGCACGTTGCGCAAATGAGCGAGCCAAACTCTGATTCTCACGGCACAATGTTGTTTTCTCTCAAATTTTCATGCATAAATAATGCATCTAAGGCATCGGATTCGTGCCACCATGAGTGCCCAAGTTGGGGGCACCGTGCGGCACGTAGCGCAAACGAGCGAGTAAATTGATGATTCTCACGGCACAAATATTTATTTTCCTCGAGTTTCATGCATAAATAAGGCATGTTTGTGGTCGGATTCGCATTTGGCCCAAAAAAAAATGTTTAAAAAAAGAAAAAAATTATTATGATTCCTTAGTCCAAAAACCCACTTTTCCTGAAACTTGGGTTTTTTCTCCTAAGTATACTATAGGGGGAGGAGGGTGTTTGGCCATGGGCTTGGTTGAGGTGTCGGGGCAACGCTTTCCATTGCCTCCCATGCTCGTCCAACCTCTTGACAACCTTCCCCGATGGGCGCGCCTTCCGGTCGCCGCTCCGGCGGGTTTTTCGGCCGGCGGCCGGCAGGGGCGTTTTTTCACCCCGACGTCATTTCGCACCCCGTTTCTTGCTATATTGCATGCATGAGATTTTTAGACATGAGGATCGCGAACTCTTTGTAGGCTTGTTTTCTATTACGGTTGGTCGAAAAGAAGGAATATCGATGTTTGGGAATCAAGCATGCGTAGGTGTTCGTCATTGTTGTTCTTAAGCTCCTATGCAATCATCAAAGTCCCTCGGTTTAGGATGCTTGTGGTGCTGGAAGGCACATTATGGTCATTGCTATCGTGGATCGGCGAGCAAGTCGTGTGAGTCCCGTTCTCTTTATTAGAGCATGGGTCACGCTTGCGATTGATTTCCCACATCTTCGTGTCCGAATATCTGTGCTTGCATATGAGGTTGAGAATAAGCTTGAAACTCCAATAAGGTTTGCATCCCCAAAATTAGGGGTTCGATCATGATATCTCGTGCAAGACGTTTCGAGTGGGTTCGATCATGATATCTCGTGCTTGTGGCAGTTGTTTGGATGCGTCCATGTGGAATTTTGTTGCATGTTCGATCTGCCATAGCCTTGAGTATTGGTGCTCTTAACCCCCCCTGCAACCATCAAAGTCCCTTGTTTCAGAACGCATTGGGGCCGGAGATCACATTATGGTCATTGCTATTGTGGATCGGCGAGCGGCGAGAAATCGCGTGTGTTCCAATCTTCGTTCGACATTTTGTTTCTCCCGTAGCTTTGATTTTATTGCCAGGGATGTGTATCCGTGTTAGTCAGGGCATTTGCTTGAGCTCTTCGGCTGTTTTCCACCTCTTTCCATTGTATTGGAACGGTGGATGACTTAGCCTAGGTGTTTGAACTTTGCGTACGTAACAACACGTGAGTGGTGGTCGGTGTGTTCGGGTAAAGTTGAGTCCCTGCTTGCGCAGCGAAAACGTATCCGGAATGCCTCTTCAGTGAATGGTTCAAGTATCGGGAACATCTTCTTTTGCTGCGAGCCCTCGGGTTCGTGGTACGGGATGATATTTGCAACAGATGTCGTTATCCAACTCTCACGACTTTTTTAATGGTCTTGAGTTTTTGGATCAATGGCACCTCGCTTGGTCTCTCGGTCACGGAGTACCTCGTGGGTATGAGGCATCATCGGTCTCTATTTGCCCCAATAAAAAGTGTCCAGCGCTACTTGCGAACGACAATTGGTGTTGTTTTGGATTTTTCCATGCGGTGCCAAGAGTCGACATGGAATTCTACCTGGTTGATCCTGCCAGTAGTCATATGCTTGTCTCAAAGATTAAGCCATGCATGTGTAAGAATGAACTAATTCAGACTGTGAAACTGCGAATGACTCATTAAATCAGTTATAGTTTGTTTGATGGTACCTGATACTCGGATAACCGTAGTAATTCTAGAGCTAATACGTGCAACAAACCCCGACTTCTGGAAGGGATGCATTTATTAGATAAAAGGTCGACACGGGCTCTGCTCGTTGCTGCGATGATTCATGATAACTCGACGGATTGCACGGCCCTTGTGCCGGCGACGCATCATTCAAATTTCTGCCCTATCAACTTTCGATGGTAGGATATGTTGGAAAAACTGGCGGTCAGATCAATCACGATTGATACCCGGTGCAGCGGAAGTTTAAAATTTTTGTTATGGAACAATTCCATAGTGTGGGTATCAACCGTTCAACGATTAAATTATTGTGTGTGTAAAATTTAAATAACAGTTATTAAATTTTACCTCCAATCTCGCAACGAGATTAATGGACACCAACAAATTTGATCTGCTCTTGTTGTCTCTCCCCGGAACCGATGAACTCCTTCAATCAGGTCCACGAACAGAGGTTTAAATCCCTCTGATAGATTGCACTAGAAAATCTATCAGAAGTTTTCTGCGAAGAGATTAAACGAATCTGATTCGTTGTTCCTGACTGCAATTAAAAATCACAGACCGGAATTTCTCGGGCAGAGCAGGAAGGGGACGGCCGAAAATTCTTTGAGAGAGAAGGGTTTCGATTTTTGCTCTGTCTCAAAAATTATGACCTGTTGTGTGTAATTTCTGTACTGAAATAACTTATTTATAATGCAGGCCACTAACACCTTAGGGCCCATTAATCATAAGCTGGGGCCCGACAAGCAAAGCCCGCTCGTTCAGAAATTAATATAAAATTCATCGTGACTCCGATTGATGAACTGATTTCACCAATGTGCACAGAAACCATTTCTGCACATTTTAAAGTCAAAATAAATTTTCCTGAATCCGAATTCAGTGGTTTCCAAAAATGTCCATCCCTATGTCATTTTAGGAAATCCTACTCCCTTACTCTTATTTAAGAAGTCCAACTCCTTAGTTCATTAAATTTAACTCTTTAAATTTAACTATCTCAACGGGGATTAAAACTCCATTACACTGTGTGACCCTCAATGGTTCAGGGATACAGCTAGCCGTGGGCTCACAACTCCTTGTGACTCGGAACAACACTTTCCGACTTGCCCAACGAATCATGGTAAAGCGCCTAGCAACATCGCCCCATGATTCCCTAGGTATCACTGATAGTGCCTACAAGAACCAGTAGATTTTGGTTAGCGTACAGTACGGTCCCTTCATCCATATATCCCGATCAAATTAACAACCATTGGTATATCGAGAGTCGCTCAAGATTCGATGACTATGCAATGCATCTTGAAGATCAAATTAGTGACATCGCATGTGCTACTAAGAAACCATTTCTTAAATCACATCAAGTACTCTGGCCAGAGATTTGTCACACTAATATCTCCTCAGATCGCATAGGATATCCACACTCGCAAGTATGTGGTGAATCCTTGACAACAATGCATTGACTCCTATATGTGTCGTAACTGTACCCAATCTCGACACCTGATGACCCCCTCAGAGTCGGTAAACGAGTCAAAGCACAGTACTAGCATATAGAGTCTCCATGATGTTTCAAGTCGTAAGGACTAATGGTGTACAACCAAAACCGCGGACTTTATCCACTCGATAAGTGATAACCACTTGGAAAGTCCGGATAGGGTAGTTCGACTATTCATCCTATGAATATCCATTTGCATGCTTCGAACATCTCCATGTTCCCTAACAATGAAACGTGGTACTCCGCATCGCAAATGCTAGTCTCAAACTCGAGCGATCCTTATCCTTATTATCGGACGGCTCAATCGACTAGGAACGGTTTTAGAACATACAGTGACTATAAGATGTATTTCATGATAGACATCTCCATGTTCTACCACATCTTACATACACTATAGTATATTCAAGGTCTTTATCAAAACAACAATAGTATATCACAATATAACAATATGAAGTAATATAAAGTCATTGCCATAAAAGTGTAAATAATATTAAACAAAAGATTGTTTATACAAAGAGTCAACAAAGCCCATAGCCACACAGTTGGCTCACTGGGCACCCACTCTTACAATCTCCCACTTGCCCTATAGCCAACTAGTCATACTACGTAGACCATTGCTTCGCGATGTTTGTCAAACAATGGTCCTGGCAAAGGCTTAGTAAGTGGATCAGCGATATTGTCTGCAGAGGCCACTCGTTCGACACTGATGTCTCCTCTTTCCACAATCTCCCGGATTATGTGGTATTTCCTCAGTACGTGTTTGGATCTTTGATGAGACCTTGGTTCCTTTGCTTGAGCAACGGCACCCGTGTTGTCGCAGTACACCGGGACTGGACCAACAAATTCAGGAATGACGCCCAACTCTTGGACGAAATTCCTCATCCAAACGGCCTCTTTAGCAGCAGCTGATGCTGCAATGTATTCAGCCTCAGTGGTGGAATCCGCTGTGGTGTCCTGCTTGGAACTCTTCCAAGAGACAGCACCGCCATTGAGCATGAACACAAATCCAGAGGTTGACTTCGAGTCATCCACATCACTTTGGAAGCTAGAGTCGGTATAGCCTTCCAGTTTGAGTTCTCGTCCTCCATAAACCATGAACATATTCTTAGTCCTTCGCAAGTACTTAAGAATGTCCTTCACGGCTTTCCAATGCATCTGACCAGGATTAGACTGATATCTGCTCGTGACACTCAGAGCAAATGCTACATCCGGTCTGGTAGATATCATCCCATACATGATACTACCTATAGCTGACGCATATGGTACATGTGTCATATTCTCTATCTCTGCATCAGTCTTGGGACACATAGACTTGGATAGAGAAACTCCATGACACATGGGTAGATGTCCTCTCTTGGACCCATCCATTGAAAACCGTTTCAATATGGTATCGATGTAGGTTGATTGAGTGAGTCCTATCATTCTCTTAGATCTATCCCTATAGATTTGTATCCCAAGAATGTAGGATGCCTCACCCAAATCCTTCATCGAAAATCTACCTGATAACCATATCTTTGTTGACTGCAACATCCCTACATCATTCCCAATGAGTAGGATGTCATCAACATAAAGTACTAAGAATGTCACCGCATCCTTAACTACTTTCTTGTACACGCACGGTTCCTCCGGGTTCTTGATGAAACCAAAATCTTTTATTGTTTCATCAAATTTCTGGTTCCAACTTCTTGATGCTTGTTTTAGACCATAAATTGATCTCTGAAGCTTGCATACCTTATGCTCGCTTCCCATGGATGTGAACCCCTCAGGCTGCTTCATATAGATTTCTTCCTTAATGTCTCCATTAAGAAAAGCAGTCTTCACATCCATTTGCCATATCTCATAGTCATACCATGCAGCTATGGCAATCAGGATTCTTATGGACTTGAACATTGCAACTGGTGAAAAGGTTTCATCATAGTCAACTCCTTGCCTTTGAGTATAACCTTTAGCCACCAATCGCGCCTTGTAGGTCAATACCTTACCATCAGGCCCAAGCTTTCTTTTGTAGATCCATTTACACCCTATCGGAACAATTCCATCGGGAGGATCTACTAAAGACCAAACTTGGTTTGTATGCATCGAATCCAATTCTGACTGCATAGCTTCAAGCCATAAATTCGAATCCGCATCAGAAATTGCTTCCTTGAAGTTTCTTGGATCACATCCAATGTCGGGTTCATCTTGATCCCCTTCAAGAAGAAGACCATATCGAACTGGAGGTCTAGAAGTCCTTTCGGATCTTCTAGGTGCAGGCGTGTCCAGCAATGGTTCCTGAGGTGTAGGATCGTTATTTTGTATTTCGGGTTCTTCTCGAACTTCTTCGAGTTCCATATCTCGCCTTTCTTATCCAATAAGAATTCCTTCTCCAAGAAGATGGCATTCCTAGAAACAAACACCTTTGTTTCAGCAGGATAATAGAAATAATATCCGATTGAATTTTTCGGATACCCTACAAAATAACATAAGCTGGATCAACTATCCAACTTATCTCCCACTGTCCGCTTCACGTAAGCAGGACATCCCCAAATCCTCAAGTACGAATACTTAGGAGCTTTGCCATTCCATAACTCGTATGGTGTTTTGTCCACTGCTTTAGTGTGGACGTTGTTCAACAACAATACCGCCGTTTCAAGCGCATAGCCCCAAAACGAAGGTGGAAGCTCAGTGAAGCTCATCATAGATCGAACCATGTCCAACAAAGTTCGATTACGACGCTCCGATACACCATTAAGCTGTGGTGTCATAGGAGGAGTCCACTGAGAGAGAATCCCATTCTCTTTCAGATAGTCCAAAAACTCGGTACTCAAGTATTCTCCACCTCGATCCGATCGAAGTGCTTTAATACTTTTACCTAGCTTGTTTTCTACTTCAGCCCTGAATTCTTTGAACTTTTCAAATGCTTCAGACTTATATTTCATTAAATATAAATACCCATACCTTGAATAATCATCAGTAAAGGTAATGAAGTAGGTGTGGCCATGTTGAGTCCCTACTCTAAATGGACCACAAACATCTGTATGGATCAAATCCAACAGATTTTGACTACGCTCAGGTTTCCCCTTAAAAGGAGATTTAGTCATTTTTCCTTTTAGGCAGGATTCACAAGTAGGTAGAGAGTTAATATCAGACATATCAAACATGCCCTCTCCCACTAGCTTGTTCATCTTCCTTGAGGAAATATGACCTAGTCTAGCGTGCCAAAGGTTTGCCGGGTTTTGACTATCGATTTTCCTTTTGTTTGTTGTCGCCGGTTTGTCAATACAATTCACTGGAACGTCTTTTAGTTTTAAATTATATAGATCGTTTTCAAGTTGTCCATTTCCAATTAAACATTCATTCTTGTAAATATTGCAAATCCCATTCACAAAATTACAAGAATAACCATCTCTATCAAGCATAGAAATAGAAATAATGTTTTTAATTAAATCTGGCACAAATAAAACATCTCTCAACAATAATTTAAAACCATTCTGCAAAATCAAACAAACATCTCCAATGGCCGTAGCTTCAACTCTGGAACCATTCCCGAGCCTCAGCTGGGTCTCACCCATTCTAAGCCTGCGACTTCTTGTCATCACCTGCAAATCATTGCAAATGTGAGATCCACATCCGGTATCCAATACCCAAGAAGTTGTATTAAGTGACATGTTTATTTCGATATAGAACATACCCTTTGCAGTTCCTAACTGCTCAAGATACTCCTTGCAGTTGCGCTTCCAATGACCCGGCTTCTTGCAGTAATGGCAAACATCCTTGGATTTTCCATTGTTTGAAGCCTTTGTCTTTTGCTTCTTCTCGGGTTCCACTTTCTTGGGTGGGGCAGAACGTTTCTTGCCCTTCATACTTGGCCCCTTCTTAGCAGAAGATGAGGAGCCCACCAAGAAAGCTGGCTTATCCTTCTTAAGTGTGGATTCATATGTAACGAGCATATTGACCATCTCTTCAAGGGTGGCCTCTATCTTGTTCATATTAAAATTTATCACGAATCCATCAAATGAAGAAGGAAGAGATAGAAGCAGCAAGTCCACATTGAGTTCATGCTCCAACACCAAATCAAGGGTCGCTAACTTCTGTATGAGCCAAATCACTCGTACCCCATGATCACGGACCGAAGTCCCTTCACGCATGCGGCACGTCATCAACTCCTTAACAGTAGAGAACCTTTCAGCCCTCGACTGAGCCCCAAAAAGTTCCTTGAGTTGCGCGTGAATGTCAGCAGCATTCACCGTGTCCTCAAATCGCCTCTGGAGTTCATCAGACATCGAGGCTTGCATATAGCATTTGGTCTTGATGTCATGGTCACACCATGCATCAAGTTTGGCCAATTCCTCCGGACTTATGTCAGCTGGTGCTTCCTTCGGAGGTGCTTTCTCTAACACGTAGAGCATTTTCTCCGAAGTTAAGACAATCTTCAACTTCCGGAACCATTCCGTATAGTTGGCGCCAGTCAGCTTGTTTTGTTCGAGGATCGAGAATAAAGGATTTCGCGAATTCATTGTATGAAATACTGAAAAGGAAAACAGACATATATCAATGATTGTTTAACAATTTACTAAGACATAAAATAGGCGAATTTAATTTTATGAATCTCACTCCCACTATTTTAACGATTTCACCACCCTCTAGTGAAAACGGGAAACTTTTTCCTTAGTGAGAACATGGAGTCCAATTGACAAACTTATGGTCCCGAATAATATCAGCCAACCATAATTCTCAAAAGGTAGAGCCCAATTGCTTCCAAAGCAACCCCCATGTGTTTACCTCATGTCCAATAAGGGCCCAATAATATGACGCCGTTTAAAGTGACATGTCAAGATGACCCATCAATATTAAGTTGTGATGGACGGTCGCCATGTGGATCCCCCAATAATATGAGCCGATCCCATGGGAGTTCCACCCAACTTACAACATTTGTCGATCCAATGTACAGCTTTCCGACGGACGGGCCCCCCCAATAATATGAGCCGGACCGTATCCGCGGGTAGCATCACATACATTGACCGTTGATGGAAGGTAGGAACATTTAAACAATATTTAAATTTCCTTTATTTATCTTGATATAAATTTTAAATCATATTTAAAATGAGGGATTTTTAATTATAAAAATATTTGTCTCATCATATTTAATTTATTGCATGCATTGCCGGATTCACGCAATTTATGTCTAAACATGCATACAATCATAATATCACATATTATATAGGATGATCGATTCCATTTCTAATTGACCCGTGGTTGCCAATCACGGGTCTTAGTCCAATCCTAGGTAATATGCAGTATGCAAATGCAATCCTATTACATATGCTTCCAATTTACATTTCTTCAGTCTTCATTGTCTGCTGGGCCCACCATCTTCAAATCTTGATCTCCCACTA